>NC_056743.1:393532500-393575000 GCF_019279795.1 Protopterus annectens | reverse complement strand
TATAACACATATTCCATGCTTAGTTATAACAGCATGCATAGGTATTCCATTAACCCAAAACAACAGATTTGGAACAGTTGCATAGCAAACAGAACACATGCATATATGGAAACACAGTGGGCAATATAATGGCATGCATGTTACATTGATAGCAACAGGCCACTAATGATAATATTTGAACAGAGAACATTACTAGAAAAACATTTCAATATTTGTAGAACAATAAGACACATGTTCCAATAATAGGTTTGGTGAAAAACATACCCACTGATTTATGTGTTTAGATTATTGGTGCAGATAAGGTGAGAAAGAGAGAGAAAGATATCAATTAACAACTGTATATGCTTGAAGTACTCATAACTTTAATTATCATTGCTCTAATCATTACTCTACAGGTATTACCTCACTTTACAACAACCTATGGTCTTGGATTGGGCAGTGGTATGTTTGTACACAGTGTATAATTACAGCCTTCTTATAGCTACTTTATACCTTTTCTTAACTGGCAGACCTGTGGAGAAAATTTCTGCTAACATTACCTGACTGTTTCTACCCATATTCACATAGTCAGGATTACATATGTGCACTCATACTGTGTGTATGTGTGTGCTACTGCCATACTCTGCCTTGATTTCTATCGACCACCCTGGTTGTTGGCAGCAGTGACCATTAGATGTGACAGCATGACACTTGAGGAACATTTCTTGGGGGAGACTACTTGGTGTATGTACTTATCTTGCTGTCATTTGTGGCCTTGGGTTTAGACAGTGGGTGTTGGACACAGTATAACTACAGCCTTCTTATAGCTACTTTATACCTTTTCTTACCTGGCAGACCTGTGGAAGAAATTTCTGATAACACTACCTGACTGTTTCTACACATATTCACAAAATCCTGGGTGAAATTATGCATACAGCGTACTACCACTCCCGGGATTTGAACCGTGCCTGTCTGTGCAAAAAGGTCAACATGTTTATGTCTCATCAGAATGAGCTATTGAAAAATTATTGTCTTTTGTTTGACTGTTTTCTCTAATACTCTCTTCATATACCTAATCTCCTGTTTTACAACTTCCCCAATCTTTGTCAGATGAGCCTTGATTAATGCTTTCAGAGCTAAAGTTGCTATGCATAAACTGTACACATTTCAATTCACACAATACCAAAGTAAACACAGCCAGTCTGGGGTTTTGACTTTTATTGACAAGTACTTACAATTGTATTGATATATAACCTGTATGTCAGTATTACTCTTCTACAGGCTTTTTTATTCAGTATAAATCATACCCATTTTTAAATACTGCAATGTGACATAATACTCATTTTTACTTATTTGCCCTGAATACTACAAGCTAGATTGTTACTCACCAGCTTCGCAATGCAGCCTTAGCAGCCTGCTGGCGTGGGCATCCAAGTTCGCAGCCCTCTCATCTGCAGCTGTACAGGAGATATCCATCACATACACAGGCTAAACTTTGAAAAACACTTATTGTGGCTGATGCTTACACACAACTGGAGCATTCCTCACCCAGGCATCTTGGATCCACTGGTCCAAGAGCTCCCTCTTCCTCTACTTCAAGTTGGCAAAGTGGTGTCGGACCTGCTCACCAGTATGAAGGATGTCAGTGGCATTTGTGAGATTTTGGGTGAGACATTCCCAGGCCTCCAATTTATACTGGGAGCCCTGGTACTGGTCCTGCAGCAGTCTCATGTCATGGTTTTCTACATGAAGTCCAACCATAACCCTGGACTCCTGAATGCCCCAGTGCTGCACCTGAAAGTGCACACCTTCACCAACACAAGCCATAGTGCCTACAGTGGGGAGCTACAACTGGTTATGAGATGTATTTCTGCCTGCGAGGTTTAAATAGGGCTAATTTCCCACCCTTTGCCATGACTGGACAGTTTTGAATATGCTGAGCAAAGCTAAGCACCGGACAAACCCGCTTAGCATAGATAAGCATTGCTTAAAGGGATAGATGCTAAGCCCTGCTTACCAGTGCCCAAATCCACTTAGCTACATTAATTCTTGCTAAGCATACATATTTCAGCAATGCTTACTCCAGCTAAGCACAGCTGAGCTCAGTTTAGCATTGCTCAGCTGTTATTTTATGGACTATCATTGGTATTATTACTTATTATAATTATTATTATTATTATTATTATTATTATTATTATTATTATTCTCATTTTATGTACTTTCATTATATTACATTATTTTGTGGCTATATTGTATGGGACACTTGTGTTTATGTGGGTATTTCACATCTGTACTACATTGACACCTCACATTTGGACATGCTACACTACCCTGGTAAACAAATGTATATTATTCACTACCTATTTCTAATAAATATACTTTTACTGCTGTTTTCACAAATAAAAATTAATGGACTGCATTGGGGCTCAAACCATGAATGGCTGCATGCTAAGGAAAAGCTCTAACCACTACACTATTTTATTGTTGCGATTTTGGTTCTACATTTCTATTTATTTTATTTTATTTATTTTACATTTGTTGACCGGGATAGTCCGACTTGATGCATGTCCATTTTTAGCGGAAGGCCCGGGGAGAAAAGCTCCAAGGGTAAGCGGATACAGCATTACATAATACCAGCATTACATATTACAAACAGACTATTTACAGAGATTACATATGTAACCAAGTTAAACAAGTTTAAACAAGTTCCACAGGTTAGAGTTAATCCTGAGTGTAAGTCAGGATTAAATTAAATTACACAGTAAGCTGGTTAACAGGTTTATACACATTCTAGAGAGAGTTAGCCAGGCTTGATACATTGACATAGCCAGTTAAGTGGCAAATGTTGTTTGAGTCTAGTTTTAAATTGACCTAAGGTGGAAAGTAAGGTAATATCAGCTGGAAGAGAGTTCCAGGATCTACTTACAGAGTTTGCAAAGAGAGAGTCACCGGCTGTGTTATTAATTTTGCTAGTCTGATTTAGTAGTTTGTTAGAGGATCGAAGCAGTCTAGGATTGTTATAGGGGTGATAATATTTTTAAGTGCAGGAGTATTGTCCGGATTATAGAGGATTTTATAGGCCATAATCAGTTGGTTATCCTGGAATAGGCTGGGTAGTTCAAGCCACCCAAGTTGATTTAGATTGATGCAATGATGTGTCCTAAAAGGCAGCCCAGTGGCAAACCTGGCAATGTGGGTGTAGCAAATTGAGAGTTTGTTAAGGACAGTCTTGTTTAAATTTGAGAGTAGAGGGGATGCATACAGAAGGGTTGAAAGAAGGTGAGAGTGAGCTATGGCAATTTTAGCTGGAGGGGTTAGGAAGGCTTTTATTCTGTAAAGTGACCCTAGTTTTTTATTGATGGTTTTGATGGTTTGGTTAACATGTAGGTCGAATTTTAGATTATTATCTATGATGACACCTAATAGTTTTGTAGAGGGGTCAGGGGAGATTATTGTGCCATCATTTGAATTTATGGTAAAGGTGAAAGTGGTAGACCTATGTGTTGGTGAAAATAACAGAATTTTAGTTTTTTTGGGCTTTAGGATCAGGTGGCATTCAGAAAGCCAGTTTTCTATTGTATTAAAGGTGGTCTGGATAGCTGACCATAACTCTACTGGGGATGTGGCTGAGCAAATCAGAGTAGAGTCATCAGCATATTGGATACAGTTGACTTTTGGGATGACAGTATAAAGGTCGTTAATGAAGATGGAGAACAGCAAGGGCCCTAGTATAGAGCCTTATGGTACTCCAAGGGTGTTAGGTAAAAGGTTAGAGAGTTTGTTCTGCCAGAGGACAGCCTGCCGTCAACCATTCAGGTAGGATTGAAACCAATGAAGGGCTCTAGTATCTAGACAGAATGTTTGCAGGGTGTGGATTAAAAGTTGGTGATCAGCCATATTGAATGCCTTGGAAAGATCAAAGAAGAGGGCTGAGGATAAATAATTATTGTTGCGATTATGGTTTATGGTGTTGGTAAAGGCTAGGAGGGCTGAAGTAGTGCTGTGATGAGGACGGAAGCCATGCTGAGTGTCTGCCATAAGGTGATTCTGGATTAGGTGGTGCATGACTTGTCTATGAATACATTTTTCCATAATCTTTGCAAGTGGAGAGAGTATAGCTATTGGCCTATAATTAAAGAATTCAGTAGAGCTGCCCCCTTTGTGAAGCGGGATTACATAGGATATTTTCCAGATGGTGGGAATTTTAGCTTCTACTATGGTTCGAGTGATTAGTATTGAGATGGGGTAAGCAATAGCATCAGCTGATTTTTGTAGGTACTCGGCAGGGAGTTGATCAGCAGAAAGTGTAGTAGGTTTTAATTTTTTTGATCAAGGTACGGATAAGTGAAGTGCCAACTGGATGGAAGCTGAATGCGAGTAGGTTTCTAGGGGTGCTACTTTCAGGACCAGGGGAGCTAGGAGGTAGTTGGCTAGCTAGGGCTTGAATTGTTTCAGTAAAGAATCAGTTAAAACTGTCAGAAACATCTTCAGGGGTTTTATAAATAGTAGCAGCAGGGATTGGGGTTGAAGTTTGTCCAGGATGTAGTACATTATTTAAACCTGCCCAAAACCTTTGAGAGTTATTTTGATTTACTGTCTGTAAATTACAGTAGTATTGTTTTCTGTCTTGTAAAATGGATTTTTTAGTTTCGTTCCTGGATTGGCTGTATTTAATGTGATCTTGGGGGTCTTTAGAAGAATGCCATAAAGCCCATGCTTTGTTTCTAAGGGTAATTTTGAGCTTAGATGCAGTGGTGGTGCTGCGGTAGCATTGTCGCCTCACAGTCAGACGCTGTCCGGTTCAATTCTCAGCTAGAGCGTCTTCTGCATGGAGACATGCATGAATGGGCGTACCTTCGTTGAAGGTTGTGCATCAGGGCTGGTAACTCGGCACGTAAAAAGCAACTACCAATCATTAGCGGACTGGAGTTCCGCTGTGGCAAACCCTAACAGGGAAAAGCCGAAAGACACAACAACAACTCTTTAGAAAGCCATGCCACTGTTTTTGCCTTTGTTCTCTTTGAAAGAACAGGTGCATGCAAATCAAGGATCTCAAGGAATTTGTTGTTAAAGTATGCTACTGCTTCCTCTAAGGGAAGGTGTTTTAGAACAGACCAATTACATGAGTTTAGTTCTTGTTGGAATTTGTCAGGGTCAAAGTTTTTATTGTTTCTAACCTTACTGAGTAAGGGTCGTTGGGAATTAATGGCTTTGTGCTTAATTACATATGTGAGAAGGTGATCACTTAGGCCATCAGGGAGGGTATCAGAGGTGTAAAGTTAGGGGTGACTATTTATGAGTACCCAGTCAAGTATGCTTTCTTTTTGGTTGGGTTTACCTATCCTGATAGGGGTGGATATGATTTGTGTAAATGCATGCAGGTTAATATGAGTGGTTGGGTACTCTGAGGAACAGGTGCCCCAGACTATGTTAAATTCTCCAAGTAGTAGGGTTTCTTGGGGGTAGTGACATGATAGCCAGTGCAGGATATCTTCAAGTGTAGATATATTGTTACCTGGGGGAATGTACATACAGATGACATTAATACATTTATTTTTATTAAGTTGCAATTTGGTGGCAAGAATCTCTGAGTTATTAATCTGAGGTGGTTGTACTACATCTATGGTGACATTCATCTCAGATTTATAGAGTACAGCTACCCCACCCCCCTTCCTCGAAGCATGATCCAGCCTGTGTATGTTGTACCCAGGTGGTAACACTTCATTGTCTGTAGTGTTAGGTTTTAACCAGGTTTCAGATAAACAGAGAATCTCAGAGGAGTGGACATCCAGAAGTGCATGCAATTCATGTACCTTGTTATTAATGCTTCTAATATTGAGATGACAGGCTAGGAGAGAGTTAGTTGGCCTATTAATTGTAGGTCTGTAGCTTAGATTGAAAGTAGAGGGGGTATGTGTATTCGAAGTGGGTGGGCCAGGGTTGGGGTGAATATCACCACCAAGTATTAGGTTAAGTCTACACTTGGTGATGAACTTCAGGAATTTGTTTATTAGTTTGTGGTAGTGTTTAAATCTAGAGCTAATATGCCTGGGGTTGAGATGTTGATGGACTGAACAAGATGTTGGATAGGACCTGGTACTGTAGGTATGGTTGAAGATGGGAGGATTTACAGCTGGGGTGATAGTATGGCCTTTCAGGACCTGAAATCTCGTGAGAAACTGGTTCTCATACAAGGTAAGGAGGTATGGTGAGAACAAGAGAGGTAGTAAAGAGGAGTATATCATTATCTATGATTCAACTAGTGAGTTAAGGAACTGTTTTACCTGGTGATGCAACACCAGAAGATAGAGTGGTGAGGTAAAGTTACTGGAAGGGGGATGGGAGAATGTCAGATGAAAGCTAATAGGTGCTATTAAAATGTAGGTAGAAGAATGGGGTGAGAGGAATTATCCCAGATGAAAGCAGATAGGATCTAGAAAGTGGGGGAGTGGCTATCGTACTATAAATTTAGAGATACTGGGGGCGGGAGGTAATTGGGGGCAGGGAGGAGAGTGAAGAGATCCCGAGCATAGCGAGGGCAAACGTAGCAGGGCTATTGCAGTTTACAAGGATTCCTAAGATGTCCTAAAGCTATAAGGTAAATATTATAGCTGTTAATGCTAAGAGTCAGTTTACTTAAGTTACAGGGGAAGGAGGCAAATAATTAAGTAGAAAAAGGAGCCCCATGGCTGACCAAAATGGTGACCTGCAAAATTACACAGCACTGTATGTGAAAGCTTAACAAATGCTTTTTGTGTGCAACCTACTCTGCTTAAATGCTGAAAGAAACTGATTTTGTTATGGTGACCAATTGCAGTCCTGTATACTCCATTTTGTAGGGAACTGTAGAGTTCAATCTGCTTAAATGCTGAGAGAAACTGATTTTGTTATGGTGACCAATTGCAGTCCTGTAGACTCCATTTTGTAGGGAACTGTAGAGTTCAATCTGCTTAAATGCTGAGAGAAACCGATTTTGTTATGGTGACCAATTGCAGTCCTGTAGACTCCGTTTTGTAGGGAACTGTAGAGTTCAATCTGCTTAAATGCTGAGAGAAACTGATTTTGTTATGGTGACCAATTGCAGTCCTGTAGACTCCGTTTTGTAGGGAGCTGTAGAGTTCAATCTGCTTAAATGCTGAGAAAAACTGATTTTGTTATGGTGACCAGTTGCAATCCTGTAGACTCTGTTTTGTAGGGAACTGTAGAGTTCAATCTGCTTAAATGCTGAGAGAAACTGATTTTGTTATGGTAATCAATTGCAGTCCTGTAGACTCCATTTTGTAGGGAACTGTAGAGTTCAATCTGCTTAAATGCTGAGAGAAACTGATTTTGTTATGGTGACCAATTGCAGTCCTGTAGACTCCGTTTTGTAGGGAACTGTAGAGTTCAATCTATTTAGCTCATTGGAATGTGTAAGTTTGGCTGAGCATAGCTGTGCTACACGCACAAACTCAGCTACACTTAAACTTTACTGGGGGTGGAAAAAAAAATTAAAAAGTTTAAGATCATTCCAATAACCCAGTAATAATCCCTTACATTTTAACATAATTATCCCCTTAGATCATCCCACTGCTTTCACAGACAGGAAACCTTTTATGAAGAAAAGGCCAAAAATAGGAGCGAATGCTCTGGACATTCTGCGATGATATGGACAGTTGGTTTTATGTTGTGGGGGGAATGTGCTTATGTATTTTGTCCACAGACACTGTTATCTTGTGATAACTGTCTGTGGACACTATTACTAGCTTTAGAATAGCCGCACGGCAATTATATTGTGCAGGGGGGTGTACTTTGTGAGCAGTGCCCTGCACTGGTTCTTGTTTTGTGGCCATCTGGTGTAGACAGCAGCGCACCCTCATGAATATGCAGGGCACGCTGCTGTACTAGACATCAATGGAATGCTCCGTGCAAGAATAACACTATTCTTGCATGGAGCTTGATGAATCCCAGGGTCTAAGAATCTAGACAGGCTTACACTGAGAGCAACTCTTTTGGAATCTGGCCATCTGTGTATCTCCCTCTGATGTTAAATTGTAATTAAACTTAAGGCACAAATGCTGACTGTCATATATTTCAAACTGCTGCTGTCATATGAATATATATCATGCCCCCTCACCTCCTTCTCCAAAAAGACAGACACCTTCTGATGTCTGACTGGAATAAGACTGAAAAAAATTAAATAGAACATATCAAATTTACTATAAGACATATATAAACAGCATGGTTCTTTACTATATCCCACATTTTAGCCACGTGAAAATGAATAATCTATTTGGTTATGAGGAAAATAAAAAAATAATGATTGCAATAATGTTTACAACCTTTTAAATCTAGACAGTATAGTTCTCCTATATACGCTATAGTAACCCACTATGTATCCCTTTGAAGTTTGTGAGGAAAGGTAAAGAAATAATGACAACACTGTCCTTAGCCCAACAGAAGATATAGTGATCTCAGATATTTTGGAGGAATGTCAAAGAAATAATATAGTTGCTAGCCCCCTCCACAAATACATTGACCATCTGTTTACATGTATGAGCAAGACTGGTTTTAGACTAGCTGGGGTTAAGGACAAAGGTGACTATTAAGCCCATATCAAAATCCCCTTTTATAGCCTTTGTGTGGTGGGGTCACCAGCCCCCAAAAGCTCTGAAGGACTGGAATTCTGTGTTGCACTTTTCTCCTTATTTTTTGAGAGATGACTGCTAAACTGAGCAAGAAAGACATTTGCTTTCATCCAGACAACCCCCACCAAGCAGTTATAGTCACTCCTATGTGCAATTCAGACCTCAGATAGTGCTAAAGGAAGACATAATATATTTCATCTTTGTTCCAAACAAACAGTTGCCACCCATTAAAATGTTGCATTTTATGCTTCATGTAAATCACGTTAGTCATGCAGAGCTGGAATAATACACAAACAGCAGCAGGCAGCTAGATATGGTTCTCCACAAACACCCCCAGAAAGTATACCTACTCTGCGCATGTCAAGTGTCCAGTTTGCTCCTCTTACTTCTCACAAATACATCTTGGTCCTGCAAAGCCAGTCAGCGTCTGGTTAAACTGAGCAAATAGCAAAAAGATCAGTTAATTCCATCCAGCCAACCACAACACCTAGTCAGCAGTTATAGCAATGATGTCTGATGAGCTTGTAAAACTATTTCACCTCCACACAAACATGTTGCCAAACATTAAAGTGTCCCATGTTACTCCACAAAAATCACAAAGCCATAAATAACCCAAGCATCCTGAATATCTGATAAGTTCTAACACCCTTGATAAGTGTAAGCAAGGACCTGGGAGATGAGCCATTTACAGGTTACCTGTTTGCACTAGAGACATAGGTGCCAAACCAGGGATGAATTTCTGGTTTCCCATCCAATTGTCCAATTCATACTTGAATTTAGTTAGGGAGGAACTCTGCTTCACATGGATGGGGAGCTTGTTCAATAGACAGGGTAGTCTCTGTGATAAATAACTATCTCTCCAGCAGGTCCTATTTATACACAGACAAGGTTTAAGTTTTTAGAATGAGTAATTCTGATGCTATTTGTTTTGTAGATATGCAGGAGGTCCATCAGAGTGGGGTCTGACAATGCCCCGTATGCCAGGCAAAGATTTCCCCTCAAAAGCCTGTAGGAGACAGAATACAGGGATAGGGCCTTGAGGCAGTCAGTATAGGATATATTACTAGCACCCTGTATTCTTTTAGTGAAAAACCACTCTGGATGTTCCAGTTGTTGGACATACCAAAGGGGCATTGCACTCAATGACAGGTCTGATGAATGCTGAATACAGTGGGACATGACTTCCTTGGACTTAGATGCTATACCTTTGTTTATAATTTGGGCAGCAAAGAATGATTTTCACCACTGTAGACACATGATGATCAAAGGCTACTTTACTATCTATGTGTGTCCCTAAGTCCCTGACTACTGGGTCAACTCTAAGGGGTGTGTTGTCAATATGATAGTTACCAGGGATGGATGACTTCCCTAAAGATATTATTATGCATTTCTTGGTATTCATTGTAGAAATAATAAAATAGCACTTATCTCACCTCTACTGTCTTCTCAAAATTATTCTCATGTCACTGTTCCCAATTTTATCTAAAATTTTTTACCTCAGTCCTGGCTTTACAGGTCAACTGCTGAACATTAAATTTAGACAGGCATTAAGGATTCAGCTACCTTTCATCTAAGAGATTCATACTTCTTATTGCTCAAAAAATGCATGCTGTCAAGCATGGCTGCAAGCCTTTGCACCTACATTTGAACATTGCAAGATATCTGCTACATGACCTCACGACACTCAAATCAAATGAGATGTGAGTCAAGTACAGTATATCCCCCTGGGGCACCTGTCATGCTATGGGTGTATTTTGCTCTAAATGTGTGCTTTATTAACTATTTTTAGGGCAAAGAAACAACATATTTTGTTGCTCTAAAATAAATAAATACATACATACATGCAAAAACGAATACAGAAAGAGTGCTCTTACAAGCACAGCACCCTGGGTGGCTGCCTCACTGGCCTATGCAGATGGCCAGCTCTGATTACTTTATGCAGTCTATTATTATGTTTTCCCACTGCTGCAAAATACTGTGAACTGTCAAGGTAGACACCCATTTTATATGATGTTTGAACGAGCCACTAGACAGACAAGTAAACACCCCAGGACAGGAGTCTCTGACATAAGGGATTCCATTCAATCACAAAACATGCACACACACACACACACACACACACACACACACACACACACACACACACACACACACACACACACACACAGACGTGCGCATGCGCGCACGCATGCATGCACACATGCACGTGTGCGCGCATGCACACACACACATACACACACACACACACACACACACACACACACACACTTGTGCATAAGTAATTGGCATAAACACAATTTGTTCATTGCTTTTGTGCTCTGTACTTATACTTTCTCTTTTTAAGCTTATCGGAATTGTGTGAATGAACAACCTCGTAGTACTTTCAAATAACTGGTCTTTGCGAAATAAACTTCTCGGCTACTCTATGCTTTATTGCACTTTGCGAAATAGCTTTTCAGATTTCTGAGTGCTTTACTGTACTTTGGTAAATAGCTTTTTAGATTTCTTGATGCTTTACTGTACTTTGCGAAATGGCTTTTGAGATTTCTCAGTGCTTTACTGTGCTTTGCAAAATGGCTTCTGAGAGCTATCAATGCTTCAGGAAACTTTGTGGAATTGCTTTGCAAACTTTTCAATGCTTTACGGAATAATTTCTCATACATTCATACACTCAAAAGGGCACCTATGAATAATTTATGATTGCCAATAAACTTGCATTTGCCTTTAAAGCATGAGAGAAAAATGCAAAGACCCACAATGAAAACTCATGCTAACACATTCAGAACATATAAACATTTCACAGAAAGTGTCACAGTCCAAAACTTGATTGTTATGTTTTTTTTTGTTTGTATATGTATCTATGTGTGCATGTACCCCACAAAGGTAACCACCATGAAAAATTTCTCCAAAGCTAACTTTAGGCTCCAAAAACAGAGGTGGCTAATTTCATGGCACCCATGCAAATGGAGAATAGTTGCATGACCGCCGAATCATACACCAATGCACTGTACGAACACCTACACAAGTGCATGGATTTTGCCATACCCAATAGAACCAAGACACTCTCCTCAAAAAAAAAGGAAGCCAATCTGATGATCCCCTGCCATAAACAAACTCTACAACAGAAGGAGAAAACTGATGCGGAATAAGGTGAAGTCCCAAGACTGGAAAAACTCTCTTATCAGCCTCAACAAAAGGTTAAAATCCTTCATCAAATCCTCCAAAGCTAGCTATGAAAACAGAATTGCAGCAGATAGTAAAGATAACCATAAGGCTTTCTATAGTCATGTAAAGAATCTCTACAGCAATACCTAGATTTGCTCTGAGCTACTGCACAATGGTATCTCCTATAATGAGCCAACAGATATTGCCAATATACTGGCCGACAGATTGCCTGCCAACTTTACCCCTCTACCCCTCCAAAGGACCAATCACAATACCAGTAGATTGCCAAGCACCCAGTATTACTGCTGCACAGGTTAAGCAGCACTGTCCAAGGCCAAGATTACAGCTTCTATGGGACCTGACAATATCCCCGGCTGTGTTCTACATGAACTACAGAGTGAACTGGCACCTCACCTGTGTGCCCTGTTCAATCACAGCTTCACTTCAGGCTTTGTCCCTACCGAATGGTGCACTGCTAAAGTCATCCCTCTCCATAAAGGAGGAGCAACTACAGACCCCGGGAACTATCACCCCATTAGCCTGACTAGTCGGATATGCAAAGCTATGGAACGCATCATCATGGACTTAATAAACAAGGATATAGGGAACTCTGGATCATACACAGTTTGGTTTTGTGAAGGGTAGATAAAGCCTGCTCAACTTGGTCGACTTCTTTGAGACAGGCACCAGAGCTGTGGATGAAGGCAATGTGGTTCATACAGCCGACCTTGATCTGGCCAAGACCTTTGATACCATTCCCCACTCAGGAATCATAGAAAAACTCACTAAGCTAGGCAGCAACCCCTATATCACTAGGTGGGTTTGCAAACTGGCTCACAGATAGAACCCACAGTGTGAAAGTAGCTGACTCCAAGTCAGACTGTCAACCAGTCACGAGTGGAGTCCCACAGGGTTCAGTCCTGGGTGCTCTCCTGTTTGGTATCTACTTCTCTGAAGTCCAGGCCAACACGAAGGGATTCTGGCTGACAAAGTTCACACAGGATTTCAAGTTGGGAGCTATTATTAATTCCCCAGGTGATGCTGACATCCTACAGAAAGGCCTCAATGAGAACAACGACTGGTGCAAGAACCATGGCCTTAAGCTTAATGCCAAAAAATATGTCATCATCCCTCTTGGGAAAAATCCAGTTCCCATGAATTACCACATTAATAGTAGTCCACTGAGCACAGAAGGCATTATAAGAGATCTAGGAACACAGGTTGACAGCAACCTCTCTTTTGACCACCACATTGCCACTGTGATCAGAAAGTCCTTCTTTGTGGCACATCTCATTACTAAGGGCTTTGCATTCAGGAAGAAAGAGGACATTGTCTCCCTCTACTCTTCCCTCAATAGGCCAATCATCGAGTACAATGCCCCATTTGGCATGTACCTCACTAGACACCTGCAACAACTGGAGAGGCCAAAAAAGTACCTCACAAAGAGTATCCTAGTCCTTAAACACTTGTCCTATAGGGACAGACTCAAAAAACTCCAATTATACTCTGTCTCATATCGCCTACTTAGAGACGATCTCTGCTTGACTTACAAAGCCATGTCTGACCCAGTTCTGTTAGAAATGCTACATCTAAATAAATCACAATCCCTCTACACCACACGCTCCAGAGACCTCAACCTCATTACCACAATCAACAGAACATGCCGGAGGGACAAGTTCATAACCCAGAGACTGCATATGCTATGGAACATACTTCCCATACATGTCAAGCAGAGCACCTCACTGGCCCTCTTCAAGAGGAATCTTGATGAGTGGATGGAAAATAGAAAATTCACCCTGGGGATCACTCCAGTGGCTCTACTCGACAGAGGCACAAGGAACTAAGGTCGGGTGGCACAATGCCAGGGTAATCCTATGGGCTAGGCTTGTAAAGGCTCCAGGGTCATTAGCCTAGTACACACCTATGAACCTATGTATTTATTAGTAATGCTGATACAAGATTTTATGCTTTTCTCGTTTTGAGTAGAGCATTATGACCCCACTTGGCCTTCCTTACTGTGATCTTCCTCAAACAATTATTTGTTAACTGCAACCTCAGGGTTATAGTTTGTCTTTAAGTACTGGCACTTCCATTACATTGAGATTCTCAGTGAAGTTAACAGATGGTAATAGGTTTCTATCCATGTCTGAAACAAACCAGTGGTGCTGTTTCATGTGAATGGGAGAGGGGACTGAGAGAGAGAAGACAAACATGTTATCCTCTTTATGGTTAGTACATTAAAATCTGTACTGTTTATCAGACTTCTCTACGATGTAGCAATACACTGTATCTTCTGTGATTTTTACAATTACTGTTTTAAAATTAGGGTTTCTGACAATGGTTCTGCATCTCTCCATAGTCCTGATGGCTGGGATTCATGAATTAGCTCTGATGATTGGGTGTCTTAAGTGAGGGAGGAAAGGAAATATTCTCTTGTTAATATCAATATTACCAGGGTCACTTTCTCTGACATCTACATTGTTAATGTAATTTAACAGGGTAGTAATCGAACATTTTTAAATAATAGCAGCAGCTTTTTGATTTACTCAACCGCACGTTGCAATTTCTATGGCTAAAAAACATACACTTTACAGAAAATAGGACAGGAGGTGTGGAGGGCACCATAAAAAAGAGATGTAAGCCTTACTTGTTTTTATGTGTTGGAGCAAATGATAGTGTGGAAAGTGTATAGGAAGAGAAAGTAAGGAAAGAAAACCTTGGTGACCTACTTGGAAGAGTGAGGCATCCATTGTTATACTTCCAGTCCAAAGATAAGTGTAGATTTTGCTTTCCTTGGTCTGTTTTTAAGTTTATTTTAACAGTCTGTATCAGCTATGCCTCAGGTCTTTAAGCATATATTAGTAATTCCAGTATAAACGTGCCCTCCATTTTATCACTTAATTATCTAATCTTAAACCCTAGTCTCCATCTTATGTGGTGAGTAACAGACTGATTCGGGAGTTGCATTTGTTTTAAGCCAGTTCCAGGACAGTTAGTTACAGAATTAAGGCTCTTAAGAATGTTCCCATCCTTCTTTCCTTTTGTAGATGTGTTCTTAAACATAGTGTAGCTGTTGTTGTCCACAGCTTACGATCAATAGACATAATTCCCACGCATTCCTTGTTTATTGGCTGTTGTGAGTAAGCACTTAGGTATCATTTTATAAGCTACTTAAATACATTTGCTCTCACACTGTATTCATTAGGGCCAGAATACAGTATCCACCAAGCCAATCCATGTTGTTCTTTAAAACATTCTGACTCTTGAGATGCCTGCCCTTAGCAGAAGTTTGTCTTTGGTATTTTCTTATCCTTAAATACCTAAGCACTGAACAGGATGAAAGGTCAGCATACTAGTTTTGCATTTCTTGCCAGTCTTTTAAAATTAGGTTTCCAGAAACTGTGTACAAACTGCCTTATACTCACAGATAATGAACTTATACACAGCACTATCAATTCTTTCTGTGTGATGGGAAAATAATTAATCTGGATGCTTTCCTCTCACCTATAAACTTCTCCTGCTGAAGATGCAAAACAATCACTTCTGAAGTCTCCTAGAAATAAAAAGATTAAGTCTCAGCAAAAACCAGGCCACTTGTCCACCTTGTACATACCTACCAAAGAGTCACTTGAACAAAAACACTTCATAACTATACTTTGGACCACTGGGGTTCAATAAAAATCTCTTAGTACATGTGGGAATGAATGACTTGAGATGTAGCACCCTGAGGAATATACATAGAGACTTCTCAGAACTTTGCAGACATGTTATAAATGCAGGTAAGATAAGTCTTCAGTGGAATCCTTCCTTCATATTGATTAATGCCTAAATACAAAGGAAATATAACTAGATCAAGAATTGATGAAATAGCTGGTGTAATTCCATGAGGATCCAGTATTTGTCAACATGGGTTGAGATGCTTGACTATCTAGCTTACTTCATGAAGGATGAATTACACATCTCATTTCAAGGCTTTTCCATATTCTTTAAGTTCTTTGCCGCTTCCCTAGTACCTTCTTAAGGAAGAGTACAGCAGATTGACATTCCAAAGTGATTACCATATTAGTCCTAAAACAGATTGCATAAAGGTGGGTCTCCTTAATGACAAAAGTCTAAATTATAAATTGTTTGGTCTTGAGACACTCCCGCATTTTGAAAACATGCATGTCTCCATGGTTACTGAAACTTGATTTACATGTAAGGACAGCTTGGTTTTGCACTTTCTATGCTATTGTGTCCAATGGCAACTTTGATGAGCTCCTCATAGTATTTCTAAATGAACATATTACCTATAGGAAGATCATCCTGGGAATTCACAAAGTGAATTCATTGAGCTACAGAGCACTTTAGGTAGCATTAATTATCAACTAATAGTCTATCACTGAACACCTCCTTTGTCACCTGCTGGCCATATAAGAATCTTCAGTATTCTAAATGACCTCCCTATTAACAATAGCTCCTGTTTTGGGTGACTTTAACTAACCTTCAGTAAACTCGGATGCCTATTCTTTTTATGTAGGATATGCCCCAAAACTCCTAAACTAAACATACAAAACACCCTGCATGCTGCTTGTAAATAAACTTCTAGGGGACGTAGCTTTCTTGACCTGATACTTACAAGTATGGGCTACTCTTATATTACTTATATCACAGCTCTTTCCCAGGTGAAGTTGGAGTGTAAACTTATAACCACCCCCTTCTTTAAACTCCCAAAAGCAAACCAAAATAATTTAAGGTCTACAGAAATACCAGCTTCAGCCTACTATGTGTAGAAATATCAACATTCTCTTATGACTGCACCTTCCCAGACTTTAATACAACAGCATGTTTTCTTAAAAAATTCTACATGCATTTAGAAAAAAATGTATAGAGGTAGCAGTCCTTAACAGAACCAAGTATCATGCAAAAATTCAGCAGAAACTACTCTGGTGGACCACCACCATAAATAAACTACGTAACAAAAGAAAGAAACTCCTTAAGTTATTTAGTAGATCTAATATACATCTTCTCAAGGAAAATACCAAAAGCATTGTTAAAAAAAATGAAGTACACTATCAGGTCCACTAAAGGTGGCCATGAACTTAGGCTGGTCTCTGAAGCCAAAGATAATTATAAATCCTTCTTTAGCTATGGTAGAAAACTATAAAACAATACTGTACATTGCTCAGAACTGATTCACAATGATGCCTACTATTCTAACCCAATATCCTTGTGAATAAATTTAGGGTCAACTTCAACCCTGAAACTTTTATTTAAAGCTCAAAAGATATGTATCCCTTACTCCCCAATCATCTCTGCAAATCCTTTTCTTAAAGTGTTAATCAATATCAAAAACACTTCCCCGTGGGACCTGACAGTATACCTGGTTGCTTAACTAATTAATAGTGCTAAGCACACTCATACAGACACACTCATCAAACTGTTTAACTTACGTTTAGCTACTGGTTCTTTCCCTGATGTGCGGTGCACAGCAGTCATGATGCCCGTCAATAAAGATGGCCTTAAAACTGACTCAGGTAATTACAGATCTGTCAGCTTTACAAGCTTCATTTGCAAAACAATGGAACATATTTTAAATGAACTCTTAAATTGTGATGTCAAGAATCTTGTAGACTTGACCTCCAACAGTTTGGTTTTGGGAAGGGTAGAGCTTGTGTATTTATTCTGGTAAATTTCTTCAAAAGGGTTACAGAGGTTGTAGAGTATGGTCATGCAGTGCATGCAGTCTATTTTGACCAGACTATGCCCTTTAACACCATTCTCCATGCTGGCATCATACAAAAGCTAAACACTTTAAAAATTGTCTCAAATGTGGTAAGGTGACACTGGCTGGAAGACAGAATCCACACAGTGGAAGTTGCAGGTGCCTAATCAGAAAATGTGAAAGTGACCAGTAGTGTCCCTCAGGTAGCAATGCTGGAATTCCTCCTTTTTGGTATTTTTTTCTCAGATATCCATGCAAAGAACCTATACCTCTAGCCAACAAAGTATACAGACAATTGAAAATTGTGGTTTGCTGTTAAGCCACTCTGTGATACCCAAAACCCACCAGAATGAACTCTCCCTTATAATATTTTGGTGTACTAAAAATATGCTCAAACTAAATGCTAAAAAATGTAGCATCACCACATTTGGTAATACCCTTCCCCTCATCATACTGTTTAGTCAATATACCTCTACAAAATTAAAATGTATTTGCAGACTTAGGTATTTTGTTTAATAGCTCCATCTCTTGTGACCACCATGTAGAAATGGTTACCAGGAAATCCTTTTTATCTAGCACAGCTGATTACCAGAAGAATATCATCAGGGTCTAAAGATGTAATCAATTCCTCATACACAGCATTGATCTGGCCAGTTATCAAATTCAATGCCACCTTTGGGATATATCTCACTAAACATATCAAACAATTAGAAATAATCTAAATGTTCCTAACCAAAAAGATCACAAGCCTAATGTTCCTGAGCTACCAGGAGAGGCTGCACGTTCTGTCATTTTATTGAGTGCCTTATGGACTTTTGATCTGGCATCTGTCTTGTTTACCATGCCAACAGAGACTTGATTGTCCTACCCCCCTACTTATCTGCATGTCCAATATATCCAACAGCACTAGAACCAGGGACCTAAATTTTTACCAAGAAGATAAACAAAACATTATGGAGGGAGAGGTTTATAACTTGGCAGCAATCCAAACTTTTATAATAAACTTTACCTGCATGTTAAGCAGTGCAACTCACATCTTTCTTTAAACATAAACAGGATGACTAGATAGGTATCCACAAATATTCTCCAGGATTGACCAATATGACCCTGCTGGAGAAAGGAGGCATTGCCAGAGGCAAGATACTTGCAAGATGAGAATGGTTATGTGATTCAGTGGCCTGGGAATATTTACATTCTGTAATTTAAAAAGAAGGTGTTAGAAACTTAGGTTGGTTATTGGCAAGGTGCACATGGCCTCCGGTCATGATTGACTTGTGTATCCAAGAAGCAGTGCTCTTATGTTGTCATGGCAGGGAAGGAAAATTTTCTAGCACATAATATGTGAATGAAACAATGAGAAAATAGAATAGATTTTAGACTAGCCAAAGACTGCTAGGACACAGAGAACTGAGAACCACATATTTAGGACACTGCTTGCATCATGCTAACAATGAAACCGGAGTAGAGGCCATAAAGCAAGACAGGAGAAATTTATTGAAAACAGGTTCCATTTAAGATACTTGTGGGAAGAATGCCAGAGTTACTATTAAAATGCAAGAGAAGAAGAAATGGCATACATGGAAAGGTTAAAATGGAAATGCCATCACAGAGGGCCTAAAGGAGTGGAAGGAATATTATGCCATCAGTTGGACAAGTTTTAAATATTAGTCAAATGAAAATAGATACTTTCATTTCATGCACAAATGAAACACAGGGAATGTGCCAGAGGCTATGGTATTAAAAAGATATATTCTTTATAGCATGGCCAAGATAAGCAATAGCTGTCAGGGTGTTGCCATATCATTATAGAATGGGAGAATCACATGGCAGAACATTCAGGACAATGAGGATAATGAAGTCAAACTGTGATGCTGATCTTGAGAATAAAAGGGCGCAGGAGTATAATGTTGAGTAACGGGCAGAATAGACATCAACTGCAGAATGAAACGATAATGAAAATCTTACTAACAGATCTTGGAGATGGACATTGAGAAAAGTTGGCTTCGAATGGGGATTGAAACCTTTCAGAAATAAACAACAATAAGCTTATTGAAGGGGCAGCAAAGTCATATAACTGCACTAGTGGGACAATGACATAATCAGGTTTCTTATATATCTCAGGGTTTGCTGTGTAAAATAAAGCAGATACAGCATGTGTAACACTTGACACATGGCACACGATGGGCAAGGTGAGGGGGCTTTTATGGTAGAGTATAAGAGAAATTAACTCTCACAGGCTATTTACAGTGGGATCTTTAGATTCATATGCTAGGCCTCTGTATACAGATATCATATATACAACAGGCTAAAATAGTTGTCCCATCAGTGAGGACACATTTAAGTCTGGCATGGGAAGCTCTGCAGGATGAATCTATATTCTACAGAAAGGGGTATGGGAAAAATGGAAATAGTATGAGCCCATCTATGATAAGATCCTGACAACAGAATTCCCACAAAGGCCTCATATGGTAGATGTAACTCCCAATGACTACTTTAGTGATTATTTATTTATTTATTGACATTTGTTTACTGGGAAAGTCCACTGGGCAAGTCATCCCATTTTCAGTGGAGGCCCACTGAGAAAAGCTCCAATTAAAAAATGTAATAGTAGCACATAAAATTACAAAACTATGAAAGTTTATAAAATTACATAGAAAGAAACATGTACTACTAAAACAATGTATAAACAGAAAGTTAAATATGAAGATAATACAGAGGCATAATAAAAACATGAGAATTGTATGACATATTTCAAAGGATTCTGGATTAAACAGATATATGCAGTAAGAAAAAAGTATGTGCTTTGATGCAGAGAATTAGAACAAGAAAAAGCAGATAAGTAATTGAGAGTGTCAATGGGGCTAGGGAAAATACAGAGGAGAGACAAAAGAAAGGATATGTAGGGAAAAGTAAAAGGACAAGAAAAGGGTGGGGGAGAAGCAAGATGAGGTAGTGGAGGAAAGTGGAGTGTGGGAAAGCTGAGAGAAAGGTGGGGAAAGACAACATGAATTATTAGGAGAAGCTGGAAGTAGACAGATATGAGGTTTGTGATGGCAGATGAAGGAAATGTGCAGTTGCAAATCCAATTGGAGAAGAAATGGTTGTGAATTGCACTTTTGAAGATAGAAGGACTTGGTTGTAAGCAGATGGATGCTGGAAGGTTATTCCATATTATGGGAATTGTCCAGGACTATAGACGTTAGAGATCACAAGATAACATGCCTGAAGACAGTGCACATAGCAGTAAAATACTGTTTATGAAACATAGATGGTGGTGTGACTTTCAGCTAAGGGATTACAAATGAGGATGTGATAGAATACAAGAGGTCTGATATGCAACTCAGTGGTGCAGAGGACTTTAAAAATTGTTTAAATGCAGTTCAGTCCACTTGGAGTCTATGTTTCTGTAAAACTTCAAATTATCTTAACCTTCTTTAGCCCGTTTTATAATATTGTTTGCAGTTTTAATCATGCATTGTTAGAACCTGAATAGGCTTATGGCTGCAAATGATCATCTTTGACCAAAATAATTATCCAGTTATTAATATGAAAACATAACAAGTCAGTTCCACAGATGAGCTAAGGACAGGGCAAGAAAAATAATGCAATACAAATGATAACATTAAGCTTCCAATCTGGAAACAAATATGGACTGTGCGAAGAGTGTTGTAGCCAAACTGCTGCATTTGTTTGTCACATGGAATGGTAAATGTCAAGCCCTGCTAGAAAACAGCAGAAGCATCAGAGATGATAAGGTGGCAGAAACAGCTAAGTACACAGTTATTCGTCACAATGGTTATTTCTCAAGTTAACTGTGCAATGGCTTTTCTTTGTACCTGTTTTCTAGCAATTTATATTCAAGTTAATGACTAATCTCAGTAAATTGCTAGTAAAGCATATTAAAATGTAGAGCTAATAAAAATATATTTTAAATGCAATAATATGCATTAAAAATAACCTCTATAGACAAAATACAGCATCTTTTGACTTAATAGCTTTGTGTGAAACATCCCTATAAACTTTTTCCCCATTTTAAATAAATTCCTCAAAATACTTCATGAATAATCAGTTTTTTATTTTCTATAAATAAAAAATTGCATCTCATTGCATTGTATCTTTGATCTTTACACAAACCACTGGCAAATATTTTGGCAATTGCTCTGTAATCTTAGTATACAAATGACTTTCTATCATAATACAAGTGAAAGCATCCCTTTCGTTTATCCCACTTCAAAAAGTTTTAGTAATAGAAGTCTTTTGTACCCGCTAGGTATATCAGATTCCCAGGAATGGGTTAACTATCTACAACAGATAATTCAGTCCCAAATTTGGAATTAAGGCTGAGATAAACTGTACTCTGGAGGATAAGATTGCCAGCAGATTTTCAAAAGTTTGCAAGTATGAGACAAATTCGCAATAATTTGAGAGGAACAACCAAGTTCATTCTGTCTGCCACACAAAGATTAAGCATCACAACTTTCAGATATTCAGACACCTAGTGAACCTCCAAGAACATTTTTTATATGGACTGATTGAATTCATTTACCCCTGTTCTATGTTCAAGTACAGCTTTTATACTTTGTGAAACCACCGAATAGACAACAAATTAGAAGAGGCTGATGCTGCATAAATATATAGTTACCCTATGAACTATGAACTGTAGATTTTTGACCGAATATGTTTCAATTTTGAGATGAATGTTATAACTTTATTATAATTTTGAAATCTTTCTTGTACTGTGTCTAATCAACATCCATATATATCCTTGCTATCACTCATTACATTGCAATCTCATTTGGTTGTTTAGTCAGTGAACATTACTAGATTTTCTACTGTAGAACATTACTTCTTTTGGCCGACTGTACAGTGCATTTAGAAATACTAAATATTTTTTTTCAGGCTGAAAGGTTATTTCTGCGCCTTTGAGGTTAGGGTCACTAGAATTCCACCTACCTCTTTTATACACAGAGTACAGAAGGTTGCCTTCCAAAGACTTCTCAATTCACAAACAACACAGTTTGAAACATTTTTTTGATTTTTTTCAAGTCACTGCACTATTTCTTGAAATAGATGTACTAGTTATGGATTTTAGAGACATGCCATGGTATTCAGATATATTTCTGGAAATAGATCTACTAGTTATGGATTTTAGAGACATGCAATGGTATTTGGATATATTTCTGGAAGTAGATGTTCTAGTTTTGGATTTTGAGACATACTGTGTCATTTAGACATGTATTATACACTACATAACATTGTTTGCAGCAAGACTTTACACTGCTCAATACTCGAATGATTGAAAGAACACTGAATTCCTACACTAGTACAAATGCATCAGCCTGTCTAGCTGGTGAAAATGTACAAATACAGCATTCCTTCACCAGGAAATTCATGATCATCATCATCGGACTTGCACAGCAGATTAATTGAAAGCACAGCTGTGTCTTGCTATAAGAGCATTGAAGGAAAAAAGTATACCATATTTTGATGGTGAACACCAGTTCTTTTATTCTATGGGAGTGGGTATATGAAACTGTGTGTGTGTGTGTGTGTGTGTGTGTGTGTGTGTGTGTGTGTGTGTGTGTGTGTGTGTGTGTGTGTGTGTGTGTGTGTGCACATTATGCATATGTATCTATGTTAGTAGGTGCCTGCAAAACTATGTTGCATGAAGGAGAAAAACTATTTTAGTTAGGTCAACTTCATCAGTCACCTGGTGTTCAGCTTAGAGAGACAGTACTGAGCCACTAATGAGATGCTGTTCTGCATGGCTTTGTGACATCTCTGAATAATAGATTATCGCCATCAGGCTACTCAGCACAACAGCACCGGTCAGACTGAGCTGTCAGTGACATTTTTCTGAACTGTTTTATAACTTTTCAGTTACTAACAGCCTAGATGTTTTATTTGTATGCTTTATTTTTCTTAGTGAAAGAATCAGATGCTGGGAGGCCACGGTGGTGCGGCAATTAGCATTGCCGCCTCACAGCAAGAGGTTCTCCAGTTCGATCCTCGGCTGGGGTGCCTTCTGTGCGGAGTCTGTATGTCCTCCCTGTGGTCGAGTGTGTTTCCTCTGCATGCTCCGGTTTCTTCCCACATCCCAAAGACATGCTGTAGGTGGATTGGACACTCTAAATTGGTCCTAGGTGTGAGTGCATGCATGTGTGTGCCTTCTGTGGAAGGTTGGGTGCCGGGCTGGCAACTTGACACCACAAAACTCCACTGCCAATCTTGAGCAGAGAGGTGATCCGCTGTGGCGACCCCTAACCAGGAAAAAGCTGAAAGAAGAAGTGAAAGAATCAGATGCTGATGACATTGGCTATTTCATATATGAGGGTTCAAGAGGTACTTTTTTAAACCAGTTGAGCCTGTTTTGGGGAGTGTCCTGTGACACACTTTCTCTCTCTGCTACTTGCTATAGATACCAAGTGCCGTAACTCTCACTAGCCCAATCCTAGTTATTTATCTTGCCCCCTTATCTCCTCATTATACTAATCCACTTAGCCCTTCAATATGCATAAGTCTACCCCTAAAACTTCCACTTGGTCCTGAACCCTGACCATAACACTCTCATCCTGTCTAGTAACACTAAAGTCCCCAGTCACATGCTAACCTTAAAATTCCATTCCAACTCCCCAAACCTAAAAATCCCTCACCATTCCCTAAACCTAAAACTGTCTTACCATTCCCCATATCCAAAGTCCCTTATCAATCAATAACTCTAAATTTCCCAAACAATCCCTAACTTTAGTGCTCTACCCTCCCTAAAATTAAATCCCATTCCAGACCAATACCTGAAACCCCTCTTGCTCCCTTGGCGTCCACACTTACCTTTCCAGAACTACTTATTGTGTTCAGGTGAGGTATAGCAGTTCCACTCTCTTCACATCGCTGCCTCACCTCACCTGAACAAGTGGCTAAATTCAAGTGTGAGTGGCTCGCCATGTGACCTCTAAGATGTCTGAGTCCTTGGTTGTAAGACAATGGTCTTCAAGATTTTTGGACTTGGGTGCTTGTAGTAGATCCCTTTTTTGTTTCTGTATCATTTTCCCTCTATGGAAATTCAAATTCTGAGGATCACATCATTTGGTCTGAGCACATCCCTGGTAAGCCTCCAAAATTTATTTATTTTATTTTATTTTATTTCATTTTCAAATGAAGGCTGAATAAAAGTACTTTAACCTTCTGTTAGTATTAATTATATGCTCAAATATTGTGAGACAGCCATATAGTTTTAAAAAACCCACAAATATCTACATATGGTTTGTATGTGAGTAGAATGTTTGCAGCTGCTTTGGCTGTTACAAATCATTGAGTATATTAACAACTGAATGTAGGAATTACCAAAAGAAGAAATGTTGAAAATCCCTTTTGGTGAGTAAATGTATGTCCAGTAGTAGTAACTAGCAGTGAAAGTGCGCATGCAGATGATTGTGAGTTATGGTTAGGGTAAGGGCTAGGAAAGGGGAAATATTCTGTGATACACATTTGTGGTGTTGTGTGGGAATTGTGTCTGTGTATCCTATTAGGTGAAGGGCTCTGTAGCAAAGTAATGTCTAGGGCTAGGAGCTCGAATAGGGTTAGGGTTAGAATTAGCTCATATAATTAATGCGGTAGCATTCTATCATACTGGGTAATTCAGAGGTGCTATCAAAGAGGGGTGCAAAATTATAAAGGACATAACTAAGTCTGAAGAAAACATGTTCACATTGCAGGCACAAATGAAACATGAGACACAGGGGCTGTAATGAAGGCTATGAAGTCATGATAATATAAGCTTTATAGGAAGACTAGGCTATGCAATAGATGTTGAGAGTTGCAGTACTGAGTATGGCATAACCTACATGGCAGAAGAGACAGGACAATGAGGAAAATGAAGGAAAACCATGATGCTGAACCTGAGAATAAAAACAACAGAACATTGGATAATGATCAGGCTACATAAGACATCAGCTGCTTATGCAATAGCAAGTGATGTCACTGTTGTCAACAACTTAAATGTTGATATGTCACTGTGCATGCACTAAGGAATATCCTTGGAGCATGCAAACAAATTTACCAAAAAAAAAAAAAAAATCAAAAATATTGTTTTTTTCAGGGTGGGAAGTCCCCCTGCACTCCCAATACTCCCTGCTAATTATATTTACTAACTATGAAATTGCACAATCCCTGAGGAAGAAGCATATTTCGCAATCAAAGGGATTGTTGATCTAACACACCAGTCAATCATCTGTATTCTTGACCAAAGTGTGTGAACAACATGGATGTCAACACTTGTGAAATTTGGCCATTTTAACTATTCATTTATATGTATATACGGATCCATTTGAAGTTTGAAGTTTTGAAACTTTGAGCTTTTGAAGTAGATCTGCATATACACTTATACAAAAAGAGAGAGAGAAGTGTTTATTAGATTCTAGGTCTTAAACTGGATTTTATAAGTCAAAATAGACAGTAAATATTAAAGCTATAGTATTTTGTAAACAACATACAGCATCTCAGTAACCACTCAAGCTAGTCAGCAGCATTTTGGTTCCTGCATCTGTGAACTTTCAGATGAGGCTAACCAGTTCTATCTGTGTTGCTACATTTTTGAAATATTTTGGGAAATTATGATATAAATAAGCAGAAAATAATAACATCTCTGCAGCAGCACTGCATAGAGGTAAAATATCAATGCATTTGTATTGGCCAACATATAAGCTTAAAGATTAAACATTAACTTTTTAATAGCTTGCATTTATCATAATTTTGGATTTATTACTGCAAATATGAGCAGGCTATATTAGACATCTATGGGCATCAGTAGGATACAACTGCAAAAACACTTGAAGGTGTCACTATGCTGTAATGAGTTAAGCAGACACACTTAAAATGTCTTTTCACCCTCTTCAAGCACTTAACATTGCTCACATCCCAAATGGATTAGCAGTGTACATGATATCCCTAATGTACATTTGTAATCAGCACTGTACATGATATCCCTGATGTAAATTTGTAGTCAAATAGTATTTTGTTTGACTTGTAGTTGTAACTTATTCCATAGTCTGGAGGCACAATGATTTAGGAACCCATCCCTCCAGTAAGTCGTGTTGATTTGTTGGTGCATATTTAGGTCCCTGATGCAGGTATTTGTAGAACACTGATTTTGCAAATAAATAGAAGGTGAAATAGGATTGGGTCTATAATGTCTCAATAAGCAAGGCACACATAACTTCAGCACAGCTAGAATAAGCAAGACACATGTCACTTCAGCACAGCTGGTAGACTACATGGTATAAGGAGGATCATAGTAATCTATCGGGACAACTGAAGAGTTTAAAGCCTTAGTTTTCTTAGACAGAAATCCTTGTGGCTTTTAGATTTGAGAAGCATGCTTGTGTTAGCATATATAAACATTGTATGCATCCTTGGTCTGCTAATGGAAGAGTATAGTGGCAGGATGATTTCTTTGAATTCTGAATATACTCAAATGGAAATTAATCAGGTCAGACAAACAGAATTAGACTACGGTTGAAACATTATGATGGAATGAGATTTCTCAGCTTATGCAGCCTGATCTCTTAATTTCATAACTATTTGAGGAGGGTTTTCATTTTTAACACATGATTCAGAATATCTTTTATGGTGAATACTATAATAATGCACTTTTTTGCTTTTAGTTTGAAATTATTTTAGGTACACCGGGTATTTGAATTTTGCAGCTCTTACTGGAGCTGTCTGGCATCAGTGAATAAGTGGATAAAAGTGCCCAGCTTGCAGTCATCATTAAACTACGTCAGTCACACTTTATTACTTTGGATGTCTGCAAAATAAATGACAAATACGGGACAACAGAGCACTGATCCCAGCAATACCCATTAGTTACAATTTTATGGTCAAACAGGATAACACTAGTTTTCACAACCTAGATCTGTTGGACAGCCATTTTATAATCCAGGGGCAATATAGTGTTTCACATTAAGTTTGTCTAGTTTTACAATAATACTAGAACAGGTTATAGTGTCAAAAGCCTTGGCTAGATCAAGATAGGCAGTGTGCCCAGAGTTACTGCAATATGAAGTCTCTGTAGCCTTTTCGAACAAGATTTCTAGGTTTAGAAGATAGAACCTGCCCTTCATGAAACCAAACTGACTGTGGTCTGTTAGGATATGCTCCATTATTTTGTATATAAAGCTGGTGAGGCTGATGGGTCTGTAATTATGTGGGTCTGTAGATGGGCCACTCATGTGGAGGGGAGTCACAGTGGCTGATCAGTAGGCATCAGGCAAAAACCCTGTGGACAGGCTGAGACTGCACAACTTAAGAAGAAGCTCAAATATTGTATAGCGTGGCACGTACAACAATGTAGTCTGGTATGTCTGCTGGTCTCTTGCAAGCATTATTTTTAGTTTTTAATGGAGATTCTGCAAATTGTTCCAAGGTGATTTCAAGAAAAAAAAATACTTTTCGATGACAATGGAGAGAACAATGTAAGTAGGTGGAGTAAAGTTAGCACTAACGTGTCTGCTAATATATTGGCTATATCCTTTGGGTTAGAAAATGTGATGTTATTATGGAGGAACACAGAGTATTATTTTATTCAACATTATTCCTTCATTTGCTAACATAACCAAAGAAAGATTTGTATCTTCTCCAGTTGTAGCCATTAGCTCGTATTCTTACATTATCTTATTGTGCTCTTATGTTTCATGATGATATGCTTAAATGTGGTCCTTAGAGAGGAAAATGGGAATTTCTTACAACTTTTCATTATTTTCCTTCTTTGTTATCTAGTTTATTTATACAAGTTCCACCAAAATGATTATTCCTGAATTTATCATTATATTTTGGACAGGAAGGTACTGAAGTTTCCTGTATAAATGAATGAGTACTGACACTCACAAACATATATCTATAGCTCTATCTATCTATATATATATATATATATATATATATATATATATATCTATATATATATATATATATATATATATATATATATGAGAGTATAAGATGAATGGTCAATGTTAAATGATGGATACAAAAAACATCGGCAAAAACACTTTGACCATTAGTTATATCAACAACACTAAACAACGCAACTCAGTACATCAAACAAGCAAGGAAATTGCTTTTTCTGATGTACTGCCCATAACCCTGCCATACATTCAGCCCAAATTAGTTTGAATTGTGATAGTGTTACACAGATAGCATTTTTTATGGTAAACTGCATGTTAAGGTTAGAGGCAGCAATACCAATAGGGCTAGCATGCATTACTAAAATGGGCAGGGAGGTTATATATATTTGTGTGTGTGTGTGTGTGTGTGTGTGTGTGTGTGTGTGTGTGTGTGTGTGTGTGTGTGTGCGTGCGTGCGTGTGTGTGCGTTTGTGTGTAACTACATAGACAAGGCCAGAGAGGATGCAAACACTATGATCTTATGTCACTAAAACTGCATAAGACAGGTGTTAAAAATTATTGAACTGATAATTTGCCTGCCTTTATATATCTGAGTACATACATGTACAAACAGAGGGGAAGATATACATACAGTTATGTAAATAAATGGCTTTATTACATAGATAGACAGACACATTAAAAAAGACAGGTGGGCAGCTAAAAATACAGGGGTCAGACTTATGGCATATTGACTTACATAACGGGTAATAATTGGACATATGCAAAATCAATATAGCTTATCCATACTAAAAAAAAAAACAACTGCATATATTGAAAGCCCTGTTTGCAAATAAACCAAAAAAAATCAGCTATACATTAAAAGAACCGTTCAACAAGTGACCAGAGATGAGACAAACTCCCAAAACCACACATTTGGGGGCTACACCCCCTCACCTTTGCTATTTATATTTACTAATGTTGACATCTTCCAAATATGAAGAAAGTGGAGTAGTTGCTAGTATATTGTACTGTTTCCCCTCCTTCATGCTTTTAAACTCCCCAGTTTGCCAAGTAAATACTAAAATAGCAGTCCTCCATCCTTGTGATTTGTGATTACCTGACAGGGGACATTAACCAAGTCGGCCTTGATGAACAGATTTTGATCATGAAGAGTTGTCATGCCCTACTCCTTTTCTCATTAGTACCTAATAGTGGAAGGAGCAGATAACTTATTTTTCTGGAGCTGATACCCACTACTATACATGTTATTAATGACATTTCAAGCAGACTGAGCATATCCTATTTCTTCTGCCACATGTTCTTTCTGTTCGTTTTATTATTGTTTTATTTATTTATTAAATTATTTATTAATATATTTGTTGGTCAAAGAACATCGCTGACCTCAATGGATCCTTTTCTGGTTCAGCCCAAGATATACAACCAAAACTGAATACAGCAAACAAAATTATACAAGCATTTTTAGATTTACAATATGAATAAAATATTTACAACAGCAGCAGTCTGTGACAATCAACACTATAAAGTTACACATTTGTGGGAGATCAAGATGGCTGCCATCCTATAAGCAGTGTTAGACCATAGCTCAGCTTCATACAATAAAATATCAACCTTACTTTATGGGAAAGAAGTAAATTCTACGAGCAATAACCTTTCCTTGGATCTGAGGAACTTACTTGAAACTAAATACTGACTCTTGAACTGGAAAGTGAAATAAATACTTGGTGGATTGCTATTGATCTTTCCTTACCTTACATGTGTCTGCTGCCCATGAGGTCTGGAGCTCTCCGGCCTACACTTACCTAAAAAAAAAAACAAAAAAGGAAAGAAAAATGAAGAAAAATTCAGCTATGTCACAGGAATCTGAATCTATGGAGGCTCAAAATACAAAAGCAAAATACTCCTCAATCTCATCTCCGGAGAAAGAAATAATATCTAAAAGGGCAAGGACTGCCAAGCAACAGGAATCTATAAAACCACCTTCCAAAGTGAAATCTGACCCTACCAGCATGGATGATTTAAAATTGGCACTGCAGCCTATCTAAACAGCAATACAAAGTTTTTCCACTCAAATAAAAACCTTTGGAGACTCTATAGACAGAATACTTACAAGAATTGACAAAACTGAAGCAAAGGTTTATAACAATGAGATCAAAATTGACCAGTTACAAAAAAAACAAAAAACTTATGCCACAACTATTCTGGATATGCAGCAGAAACTCCTGGATCTTGAGGCAAGATCCAGGCGCAATACTATTATTCTAAGAGGCATCCCGGAACACATCGATCAAACCACTTTACTTGAAACCATATCTACAATATTTACTTTATTCCTAGATAATGCACCCTTGACACACCAGATAATAACCGAACGAGCTCATCGAGCCCTAAGACCATCCTTTGACAAAACAAATCCGAGAATTTTCTATGCAAAAATTCTTAATTTTCAACATGTAAACAGACTTTTACTTGCAGCTAGAAATAAAAAATATATCCTATGGAATGGATCCAAAACATATCTTTCATCGGATCTTCCTACACTGATAAAAATGGAAAGACAAAAGCTTGCACCCTTTTGAACATATCTAATTAAAAAACAAATAAAATTTCAGATGAAATGCCCAAACACTTTGATATTCCATCATCAGGGGTCCAAATTATCTGCAGTAAACAGAAAGGAAGCTGCTTCAGTATTCCTTCAAACATTCAAAGAATGTCCGGAGGCCATACAACAAAAGCGCTAACTTACCTTAAGCCTGGGGTGATGTCCTCTCATTCGGATTCAACATGAAGAGTTTGCCTTGCTCCTGTGTCATCTTTCTGCAATACAGAAATGGAATCCTGCCTTGACCTTGGTTGACTGTTCTGCAGGCCTTCTAGCCTCATGGCCCCTGGTGGTCCAGTGATTAAAACTTAAATTTTCCGCCATGTTGTCCTGCAGCGTGATTACACTTGACCCCTGCTTTCCCATGAGTCCGAGAGGCTCTTAAAGCTGCAGGCTATGTTAGCATAAGCATCGGTTAGTCCCGGTGCAAAGCTACTTCGAACTTTGCTATATAACCTAAAAATAAACCATGCCTTAATGTAATTTGGGTTTTTGCCTACTAAAACAACTCCGTTCACCAGCGATCCCAAAACAAAATATGTAGGCTGTACATAAGGCTAATACAGCCTTAATTCATTTCTTCAGCGTATTTTGAGGCTCAAATCAGATGCTCACATGCAATTCATGTTTCCACGCTTGTTATTTTAAATTATGTGTCTAAAGCCAGGTAGACCTAATATGACATAGGGTACTTGATCTGAATGCTGACATTTTGATACAGTAACACGATTAAAAAGATACAAGCACCCACTTTTACTACAAATGCCTGACTGTAACTGACCCAATATTAATAGAAAGGGTTCCGGGACACTTAAGATACTTATATCTGCGCTTCAAATGTAGAACAGATAGCATGTGATATGAGTGTATACTAGGACTGAAAGCTGTGGGAGCTTTTTCATCTTTTGGAAAACAGGCTGTGGGTACCTTCTCAATGTTATACATTATATGGAATTTGTGTTAGTACTCTATTAGCAGTGTAAGCCTGATGCTTTGTTGCTACATGTTGTTTGATGCCAGGTATTTTTGCTAACCTACTTGTTTTGATGTACAGGAGGCCACTTTATAAGAGGGCAGGAGTAATTTACGTTTTTTTCTGATTCTGTACAATGGATATCTACCTTATATCCAAGAAATGTAAGCTAGGACTCCAGGTTGGATATTCTTTACTACAGGAATGATTTCAATATAAGCAGTTCTGAGATGTCTCTATCTCCTGAATAGGGCATTGTATATTATATCTAGTGTCCTCTGAGTATCACTATAATTCTAGTTCCTCTGTTATGATCCTTTACCCTTGGGGCCTAAGAGCCTCATCACTACATCTTCTGGGTAAATAGTTCCATTACGCTTACTCACAAGAATTTACCTGAATACTATCCTTGATTAACCTTGATTATCAATAATACTAACTAAGTTTGTATTCCCTTCTCCTTTCAGAAAGGGCTTTGATGTCAGCTGTAAAAGAAAAGGCTTATACAAATAACATAACATTAACTTACTTACAAAATAATGGTGTTAAATATCACAGATAGATACAGCTAACTCTTAGATACACAAATGAATAGCTCTTAGTTTAAGATTTAAGTAGCTGACTTAAGTCCAGTTATCTAACCTATTTGGGATTGTTATGCATTCTACGTTCTGTTGTTATAGTTGAGTCACTCTGGGATATATTAGTTTCACCTTTTGGGTGAGGTCACAGAGCTTTTGTAAATGTCTTTCCTATGTCACACTAACTCTTAAAATCCCAGCCCCTTCCGGGCCAATGGGGAAGTGGTTAGGCACGGGATTAAAGCAGGAAGGGTTTCTTATCTTTGCCCAAACACTCTCGTTTAAACTGTTGTTATTCTTAAGCAGCTTTACATTTTCCATATCTCATATTTTAATTACTTTTTATAATATAGTGCACAAATGCCTAATATAGAGTCTTGGAACATTAAAGGGTTACAAGCATCCAATAAAAAACTTTTTTATGCATTTGGGGTTTAAATCTGCTTCCAATATTATATTTGTCCAGGAAATGCACCTATTTAACCATCAGTGGGATTAAGACAGAGGGAGACCGTGGGTTAAAGTGATTATTGCATCTGGAGCTAAATCCAATAGCGCAGGTGTCGCTATAATAATTAAAAATAAATTCTTACACAACATAATCAGTTTTGACACAGACAACGAAGGTAGGTGCTGTTACTTTACTACAACTTGCACTCAATTAGATAAACCTATCTTAATTATTAATATTTATTCCCCATGCTCAGGGCAACAAAATTTTATTATGCAGATTTACAAATTACTTTCATTATTTCCTAACCATTATTACATCGTAGGGGGTGACTGGAACTCTATCCAGGATCCAAAAAATGACAGGACAAATATTAAGGCTAATTATAATAAATCTGCTACCTTAACCATATCTGAATTGAAAGAAGACTATAACTTATTCGACCCTTATATCTCTTTAAACTGCACCTCCAAAAATAACAAATTCACCTTCTTTTCTAACTGTGGTAAAAGTTGTTCCAGGCTGGACTTCTTTCTAATCTCTTCAATATTTAGTAATTTTGACATGTCATATCACTGATCCTAGAAGCCTTTCTGACCACTCTTAGATCTTCCTTTCTATTCACCGGCCTTCTACAAGATTGTTAAATAACAAAGCTATTTGGTGGCATCTAAACCCTAACCTTCTAAAGAAGGAAGAAATACTCTCTCATGTGGAGTCCTATCTGGATCAATTTCTCCAATCCTGCAATTCCCTCCCAACCTCTTTAGATTGTTCCTGGGCAGCCACCAAGGCAATGATTAGAGGTTTTCTTATAAACAAAGCTTCATACTACAAGAAACTATATAATAAAAATGAAACAGATATAACAAATAAAATATATAAGCTCGAAGCGGAAATTCAAATAAAATACTCACCTGAATCTTAGAATTAAATGATTCAACTACAAAAGGAACTTATATCTTTGCAAGCTGAGAATCTACCTTTCACGAGATAAAAACCTTAGCAAATTATTTGGAACTGGCCCAGTTCCCCTCTAAATTTTTTGCCAGAGTGATAAACCAAAACAGAACGTCTCCTTTTATTTCGGAAATATTTTATCAGGGGAAAGAATATCAGAATACGCACGATATTATCAAACTATTCAAGTCCTTATACTCTCAACTTTACAGTCCTCCTGAAGGCCCTATCAACAGAGCAGAACTACAAAGCCTCTTAAACAACTTATCCTTCCCCAAGTTAACTAAGAATCAAAAAGACTCCATTGACAGGGAAATTACACAAAAAGAAATTATATTGGCAATTAATAAATTAAAATCTAACAAATCCCCTGGGTCAGATGGCTTCATGGCCGAATTTTATAAATCTTTCACACCCAAAATTTCCAAAGCTCTGCTTCTGCTGTTTAATCATATTATCAGAGTTGGATATAAAGACATCCACCTTAATGCATCTAGAACTATCCTTATCCCTAAACATAACGCTGATTCAAAAAACCCCTGAGAATATAGACCCATCTCTATTGTTAACATGGATATGAAGATCTTGGCCACTATTCTTGCCAATAGACTCAATGCAGTCATTTCTACTATTGTTTCACCTGAACAATCTGTCTTCATTATGCACAGACAAACAATAGAGCACACCCTTACATTAGATGCTATGATTTCTCTCTCTTCTCTGGCCAAAAGCCCTCTGTACTCTCTAGCTATTGATGCATCCAAAGCTTTCGACCGAATCAGTACAGAATTTCTATTTGATATTCTCCCATATTTCAACATACCAAACTAATTTATTAACAAGATTAAAACTCTGTACTCTAATGCATATACTATATTTCAAATAAATAACCAGATATCTAACAGAATTGAAATTCATAATGGTGCTAGGCAAGAATGTCCCCTCTCTCCGCTATTATTCAACCTATACATCGAACACTTATTCTTGCTAATCAAACAGAAAATCTACCACCATACTCCTGTTCTATTTAACACTAAACTTCCCCTATCAGCGTATGCTGATGATTTAAACATCTATTTTACTTTACCTAGTTCCGAACTTGAGAAAATGATGTCCTCCATTAACACCTTTTCCAAATTAGCAAACTACAAACTCAATAGAGATAAATCATTAATATTCCCAATAAATATGCCTTCCCCATTCCCAAACGTATTCCCTACTATAGGCATAAACATTAAACAACACTTCCACTACCTGGGAATATCCTTTTTTCAGGAGCATTCAGCTCAATACCAGGGCAATATGGCTAAATTATGGCTGAGTTTTCAAAATGACCTAAACAGATGGGCCAAACTTAAACTTCCACTCCTAGCCAGAACTGCAATCATAAAAATGAATATACTTCCTAGATTTCTTTATATTTTTAATGCAACAAATATTACACTACACAACAAATTCTTTAAAAGTATTTTCTCATTCATTTCAAAATTTATATTGTCCCCCAAATCTGTTAGGATTAGTTACACAAAACTTACATTTCCTAAGGAGCAAGGAGGCCTTGGGTTGCCAGATTTTAAACTATACTATGAAATAATCAATGGGAGTAGAATCATAAACATTGCTTCCTACAATAAGGATTACACTACGTGGTGTCCAGCCTGGGTCATACTTTTTAGCAATTATACCAAATCTCTAAACCTTAATCCCTCTGCTCTCCCTTTCTTGAATAAAGAAAACTTAGGCAAGACTAAGTTGCATAAAGGCATTAAATCTAACATAAAGTCACTACAAAATCTTTTTAGTTCTTTAAACCTGACCCCTGCCTTTAACACTTTACAACCATTACATCTCAACCCTAATCTAAAGATGAACGGCCGTATGGTAAACCTAGACCAATACCCCCTTCTCAGGAATACAAACATCTCTGATCTCTTCCCCTTCAAGCAACAGACCATCTCTGATATGAGAATTAACATGAACTTACCCAAAAAATATACAATCATATTAAGACAAGTCAGGGAGTTAGACCATATGTACCTAGACCACCCCATGGTAACTGATAAGGATATCTCAACTTGCAAGGCACTGTGGAAACTATTCCTCCTTAAAAAGAAAATGATTTCAAATACCTACAAAGTTATCATGACCTCCAAAACACATAATGAACCCATTTTCTGCAAATACTGGTTAAAGCAAGATCCCTTTATTACCCATAACCAGATTTCAAATGCCATAAGGATTACCGCTAAACACATACCTCTAAAGAAACTTAAATATACCCAGCTCATGGTAATGAACAATGGATACCTTACCCCTGACATAATCAACAAAATATACCCTAATTACTCCCCTCAATGTCAAGTCTGTCAAAATCAAACAGATGATCTCTTACATATATTTTGGAGCTGCAAATGCTCATATAAACTATGGTGTGCCTTGCGAATCCAACTGGAAAAAATTGGCTACGAAAAATCAACCCTTTCATGGAAATTCACTCTCCTACACATCCCTCCCCCAGGTTTATTGGAGGCGAAATATAGAATTCTGATTTCCATATTTATGTTAGTTTTGTTTGTGTCTTTTCAGCTTTAAAATACTATATCTCTCTTAATTGGAAAAATAGACACTTATTATCTTGGGAAGGGTTCAAGACTCTGGCTATTAAACACCTTAAGGCACACAGATACTTGTTCCACAACATTATCCAAAAACCATATCTTAAAGAATATTGGAGAATGTTATTTGAACACATACTGAAATGAATATCTGATTACTGTTCTACCCTTTGTGTTATTTTGGGAAATGTATAAGCATATATAGTTGCGTATGTAGCTTGTTTGTGTATGTTTGTCTGATATTATTTACTGTTAATGTTTGAATAGAACAATAAAGAGAATTTAAAAAAAAAGTTACACATTTGTCTCAAGGTATTTACCTTGAACTGAATGGTTTAGTTTTAGATTTTATTATTGTGTGAAACCATTTCTGCAAAAGCAATTAGTACAAAATAAATGATTTTCCTTCTTTCTTTTTTGCTTCCCCTGCCATAATTTTAGAGAACTTCAAAATTCAATAAACACAAGTGATCCTTGTGTAGCAGATTACTCAGTCTTGAACAAGAGTTTTGTAACTGTGACCTGCTATTTACATTTGTTTACATTTATTTACATTTATTCATTTTGATAACTGTCTGTCCCATAGCATTTACTTAAGTTCTTTTTAATCAGCTGCTACATAAAAGTTGGTTATTCCTTTTATTTCCTGAAAGTTTAAAGTTTTAAAACTTAGATTTATTTTATCATTTTAATTTGATTAAATAATATATATGATGTTTGAAGACAACATTGTGATCTGTGGTGAGAGTAGGGAACAGGTGGAGGAGACCCTGGAGAGATGGAGATATGCTCTAGAGAGAAGAGGAATGAAGGTCAGCAGGACTAAGACAAAATATATTTGTGTGAATGAGAGGGAGGAGAGAGGAATAGCGAGGCTGCAAGGAGTATAGGTGGTGAAGGTGGATGAGTTTAAATACTTGGGATCAATACTTTAGAGTAATGGTGAGTGTGGAAGAGAGGTGAAGAAGAGAGTACAGGCAGGATGGAGTGGGTGGAGAAGAGTGTCTGGAGTGATTTGTGACAGACAAGTACCAGTAAGAGTGAAAGGGAAGGTCTACAAGAGGGTAGTGAGACCAGCTATGTTATATGGGTTGGTGACAGTGGTGCTGACAAAAAGGCAGGAGTTAGAGCTGGATGTGGCAGAGGTAAAGATGTAAGATTTTCACTGGGTATGACGAGGGTGGACAGGATTAGGAATAAGTATATTAGAGGGTCAGTCCAGGTTGGAAGGTTTGGAGACAAAGCCAGAGAGGCAAGTTTATGTTGGTTTGGACATTTGCTGAGGAGGGATGCTGAGTATATTGGGAAAAAGATGCTAAGGATGAAGCTACCAGGTTACAGGAAAAGAGGAAGGCCTAAGATAAGGTTTATGGATGGGGAGAGAGAGGACATGCAGGTGGTTGGTGTGAAAGAGCAAGATGCAGAGGACAGGAAGAAATGGAAACAGATGATCCGCTGTGGCAACCCCTAATGGGAACAACCGAAAGAAGATGATGAATATTAATATCACACCATAGGCTTCAATTGCATCCAGCCCTCCTCCATTTAGCAGACAATGCTCATTAACAATGAATGTGGCAAGGGAAGTATGCATAAGTAGGTCATTTAATATCCTGGCTACACCCACAGCAGGGACTGTAGGGAAGGCATGTAGGAGTATGTCAGTGCTGCACATTAAGTACAAATAGAAGCAGCAGTGCTAGTAAGTCAAGTGGATTGGACAAGCTAAAATTGGCCCTAGGCGTGAGTGCGTGCATGTGTGTGCCTTCCATGGAAGGTTGGGCACTGGGCTGGCAACTTGACATCGTAAAACTCCACTGCTAATCATGAGCAGACAAGGTAATCCACTATGGTGACCCCTAACAGTGAAAAGCCGAAAGAGAGAGGGAGAGAGAGAGAGAGTGCTAGTAAGTCAAACACAATGATCGAGCATGTTCAGTGTAAATTCTTACCCACAGTAGTAGCAATATCACAGAAGGTATGTGGCAGCCCTGTAGGGTGATAAGGTAAATGGCATATGAATATCTTTGATGCAATGATATATATATATATATATATATATATATATATATATATATATATATATATATATAACTGCATTTATCTCTCTGCAGCTCTCTATCTATCTAATATTTCTCTATCGATCTATTTATGAACAGAGAGTATAACTAGAGTAAGGTAGTAAGGGAATTAAGATGAAAATAGGAGTGTACAGTACATATTAGAGCCATACAAACATATAACATATCTAAAACTATAAATGCTAATGGCGACACAATCAGGGATGTGAAAGACAATGGAGAAGGGGCCATAACCAAGAGAATAAAAATTTCAACTAACTGAAGGTAAAAATGTAAACAAGCACATAGTAATGTTTTGTCAGGATTTGAACCCACTGCCCTCTCAACTTACATTGTGTGGCGCACCTTATTTATATGTTGGGCTACACAAGCAGCAAGGCAGAAGGCATCAGTGAAGCAGATAGCAGTTGATATTTATACACTTGTAGAAGAAAGGAATAAAAGAGATGGAAAAAAGGGCTTGAACCCACAATATTATTCACTTATGCTGTACAAAGCATTTAATTTACAGGCCGAGCTGCAGAATTAGTGAGACAAAATAAATCAATGAAACATTCAACAGTCGATTTGCAGAATGAAAGAATATGAGTCAATAACAATTCAACAGGACATCATCTTTGAGATCTAATCTATCATCCAGACACATAGTTGGCATTATAAGGCTTTGCAAAAAGAGCTACTCAAATGCTAACAATTTTTCCCCATGTTGCCAACTTTTGCATACAATTTCCAACCTCATTTCTGTGGCAAATGTTGGCTGAGGCCATGGTATGTAGTACATGACAGTGGATGTACTTAATAGTCAGACACTTGGAACGTGGCGACCCATCTCTTTGTTATGTAAGGACCATTGCCAGTAGCCATAGCTTGTATATGGGCGTTGATTATGCTCTTCATGACCTGACAAGCACAGTATGACCACAGCCAATAAGTGGTTTCAGAGCCCTATGTTACCATTTAACAGGTGAGTTTATCTATTTGTTAACCACAAAAAAGAGAGAAATGGGAATAAAAGCAAACTATGATAAGGGGAAGCAAGGTGAGAGCAAAGCAGAAGGTGGTAACCTAAGATATAAGCAAGATGGAGGTTGAGAAAGTTTTTTTTGAGGGGACAGGTGCCCATTTTTATGCAAAAAGTAAAGATAATTTGGGGAAGGGATGCAAGAAGAAGGTAAGAAGGTTAGGTTAAGAAGCAGAGGAAGACAGGACTGACAATATGTATGGTAATGCAATGAGGGAAGGGGAACATAACAGTAAAAGATACATCAGACAAACAGAAGTATATAATGTTGAGGGGAGGATTGAACAACCAATTGGGGTAGACAGGGACACAAAAGGGAGGGGTCCACCAGGATAGGGAATAGGAAATGATGTCCAAAGCAAGATCTCTGCCAGCTATGACCCAGATGAAGATTACTCACCACCATGGATATAGTCAGCACAGGACTCTGTTTCAGACAGTCAAGATAGTGCTTTACTGGGACCTGACTCAATTTCTCCTTAGGTGAGCTTCTTTATCTAGCTCATATTTGCACACAACCACCTGTTGATTATTTCCTCCACAATGTCTGCCAGCTGCCAAAGGGGGAAAAGGCCTTACCTCCACAGCATCCAGTGCAGGGCTTCCTCAAGCAGGTGGTATAGGTAGGGCAGGAGGTGTGGAGGTGACTGTGATAGCCTAGGACCCAGAAGCACTAGGTGCATCTGGTGTGGTGGTGATTACACTAAGGTTTCCACCTGTGAGTGGGCTGACAGTCCCCTGACAGAGAAATAGGTGTTGACTGTCATGCTGCTGCATATACTAGTAAAAATAAGAGGAACACGATAATAAACAAAATAAATATATGTGATAGAAAAGATAGTGACAAAAAGGGTAGCAGGGGGCTAAGGAGAGACAGAGAGAGAGGGATAGAGAGTAGGAATACAGTGAATGATTGAAGCTGGCATACAGTTTTACTATAACACTATCCTAGAAGCAGTTCTCAATTTAACAAGGCTGTTACGATACACAACTGAGAGGGAGAATGGAACCAAACTTATTCTGAAAGATAAATGATTAAAGTGATAATAACCTTCTTGGCCAAACCCACAAGGTTCTGTAATCTGACATTCACTGATGATGTTTAAGATAAATGTACATGTACAGAGACTTTATTCTGCTCAGACATACATTTCACTCACAGGTTATAAGCATAGGGAACAACAATACTGACAAAGGTATCTACCCACCCGAAAATATTGCTTATATGTGTTCCCCTATCTAGTGCTGTATTTAGCATAATGAAGCTGAAACCTCAACTGAAATATTTCATCATAACATGAATGCGGGACAGACATCCCCACAATGTAGGAACATAGCCTTAACATCTTGACCCACTTGCTCATGTATATGGTAGGATGCATCCATAAAAAGAGTAATAACATTCGGCAGCCATAGTGCTACCTGTGGCACAAATCACAGAACTGACAGTGATGTATGAATAGTACACTGCTTGAAAATGAAATAATACTACAGTAAATATTAACAGCAGTAAAGAATGAAGCACGTATCCTCACTGTGGCACTGTCTTAGGCACTCTAATCTCTTTCTGTGCAGCTGCCTACTCACTTCAATTTCTTAGGGCTATAGAGATAAAAAGAGCACCGTGTGATATTTGTGGATGACATGCAGTGGCAGTTCGTATGTAGAGTTAAGTTATAGTCACAGTACAGAGGTGGTGACTGCTGTTTAACTTCATCCTCCCTTGTGTATAGGAGGTTGGGACTGCAGCACCTCATGTCACTATAATGGTGATGACACCATTACTCCTTGCATGGGATGTCAGTGGAACAGCCTGTGCTAAACTATTCAGTCTTATACAGAGGTCCTTTATAGCTCTCCTGCAGGAGTCTCTGGCTGTAATCCTTATGAAGGAAGTCCAGAAGTATTTTGGACTACTCTTTATACTACATCTGTGCTCTCAAAGGAGAACTACCCTTGGCTTCTCCAGCAATGATGTTTTGCCTTAAAGAATCTCAGTGAAGAATGGCAGAAAATTGGTGCCCAAATCATCTCTCATGTGTCCCATCTATAGTGCACTGATAGGTAATGATATGTACCTCATCTGCTTCATGGACGGTAGGTTCCAATACTACAGGTACTGCTCTATTATGATTAACAGTGGCACTTGAATTTCTGAAAACTGGCAATCCTGTGTCCCTGTGTATTCAGGTAAGCAATCAGGGACAGTAGCAATTCCATTTACAGATGGTTTTATGTAGTATTATACTCCCACCTCCCAGAAGCATGGTCTAGGCTGTGTATGCACAGTGCTGCCAACAGGGACTCAAGTGTGTGCACAGCACTGAGAAGACCTGAGTGCAATGGTTAGTAGGTGTGCTTATCACAAAAACTGAGCAATTTAGAAACAACGAGTTGAGTCCTAATTAACATAAATGTTACACCCAGACAAATATTTTTTGGATGATGTAGGTTTGAAGGTAAGGAGAGAGAAATATTATGCTATGAGAGAACTCACAGTACAGCAGCTTCTGTAACTGACACACCTGAACTTGTCAAGCATGCCTATTTTAACTGCTGCTGCATTTGTTCACCATAATATTACATAAAGTAGGCAAAAAATGTTTGGGAAGGTATTTTGAGCAGGATACTTCAATGGTAAGGCAACCCCTAAAATTAAATAGTGAATCCCTCAATCTGAGCATGAGCATTCAGCAGGGTTCAAATATGCAGTAGTGGTACCTATGTTGTACAACATTCATGCATTTCTGAATTGTTCTGCCATCTTGTTTTGCCTCATTAGAATACATGGAGATGTTCATAGGTTCATAGGCTAGTACTAGGGCCTATACAAGCCTAGCCAT